>NW_024056229.1:0-47305 GCF_013401445.1 Tripterygium wilfordii | reverse complement strand
GGATAAAGAAGCGATAGACCTAGTTATGTTTCAAACTGCACAAAAACGTGAAAAGCACGTCTATGGAGAGAGTTGAGCAATTCCAAAGCTTCAAAGTGGACCGTTGTACTCCATTTAGTGTCCTTAGAAGTCTAGCTTGCTAATTTAGCTTTCGTACAAGGTTTCAATGGATAAAGAAGCGAATAGACTAGTTATGTTTCAAACTGCACAAAAACGTGAAAAGCACGTCTATGGAGAGAGTTGAGCAATTCCAAGCTTCAAAGTGGACCGTTGTACTCCATTTAGTGTCCTTAGAAGTCTAGCTTGCTAATTTAGCTTTCGTAACATTTCAATGGATAAAGAAGCGAATAGACCTAGTTATGTTTCAAACTGCAAAAAACGTGAAAAGCACGTCTATGGAGAGAGTTGAGCAATTCCAAAGCTTCAAAGTGGACCGTCGTACTCCATTTATTGTTCTTAGAAGTCTACTTGCTAATTTAGCTTTTCGTACAAGGTTTCAATGGATAAGAAGCGAATAGACCTAGTTATGTTTCAAACTGCACAAAAACGTGAAAAGCACGTCTATGGAGAGAGTTGAGCAATTCCAAAGCTTCAAAGTGGACCGTTGTACTCCATTTAGTGTCTTAGAAGTCTACTTGCTAATTTAGCTTTCGTACAAGGTTTCAATGGATAAAGAAGCGAATAGACCTAGTTATGTTTCAAACTGCACAAAAACGTGAAAAGCACGTCTATGGAGAGAGTTGAGCAATTCCAAAGCTTCAAAGTGGACCGTTGTACTCCATTTAGTGTCTTAGAAGTCTAGCTTGCTAATTTAGCTTTCGTACAATTTTCAATGGATAAAGAAGCGAATAGACCTAGTTATGTTTCAAACTGCAAAAACGTGAAAAGCACTTCTATGGAGAGAGTTGAGCAATTCCAAAGCTTCAAAGTGGACCGTTGTACTCCATTTAGTGTCCTTAGAAGTCTAGCTTGCTAATTTAGCTTTCGTACAAGGTTTCAATGGATAAAGAAGCGAATAGACCTAGTTATGTTTCAAACTGCACAAAAACGTGAAAAGCACGTCTATGGAGAGAGTTGAGCAATTCCAAAGCTTCAAAGTGGACCGTTGTACTCCATTTAGTGTCCTTAGAAGTCTAGCTTGCTAATTTAGCTTTCGTACAAGGTTTCAATGGATAAAGAAGCGAATAGACCTAGTTATGTTTCAAACTGCACAAAAACGTGAAAAGCACGTCTATGGAGAGAGTTGAGCAATTCCAAAGCTTCAAAGTGGACCGTTGTACTCCATTTAGTGTCCTTAGAAGTCTAGCTTGCTAATTTAGCTTTCGTACAAGGTTTCAATGGATAAAGAAGCGAATAGACCTAGTTATGTTTCAAACTGCACAAAAACGTGAAAAGCACGTCTATGGAGAGAGTTGAGCAATTCCAAAGCTTCAAAGTGGACCGTTGTACTCCATTTAGTGTCCTTAGAAGTCTAGCTTGCTAATTTAGCTTTCGTACAAGGTTTCAATGGATAAAGAAGCGAATAGACCTAGTTATGTTTCAAACTGCACAAAACGTGAAAAGCACGTCTATGGAGAGAGTTGAGCAATTCCAAAGCTTCAAAGTGGACCGTTGTACTCCATTTAGTGTCCTTAGAAGTCTAGCTTGCTAATTTAGCTTTCGTACAAGGTTTCAATGGATAAAGAAGCGAATAGACCTAGTTATGTTTCAAACTGCACAAAACGTGAAAAGCACGTCTATGGAGAGAGTTGAGCAATTCCAAAGCTTCAAAGTGGACCGTTGTACTCCATTTAGTGTCCTTAGAAGTCTAGCTTGCTAATTTAGCTTTCGTACAAGGTTTCAATGGATAAAGAAGCGAATAGACCTAGTTATGTTTCAAACTGCACAAAAACGTGAAAAGCACGTCTATGGAGAGAGTTGAGCAATTCCAAAGCTTCAAAGTGGACCGTTGTACTCCATTTAGTGTCCTTAGAAGTCTAGCTTGCTAATTTAGCTTTCGTACAAGGTTTCAATGGATAAAGAAGCGAATAGACCTAGTTATGTTTCAAACTGCACAAAAACGTGAAAAGCACGTCTATGGAGAGAGTTGAGCAATTCCAAAGCTTCAAAGTGGACCGTTGTACTCCATTTAGTGTCCTTAGAAGTCTAGCTTGCTAATTTAGCTTTCGTACAAGGTTTCAATGGATAAAGAAGCGAATAGACCTAGTTATGTTTCAAACTGCACAAAAACGTGAAAAGCACGTCTATGGAGAGAGTTGAGCAATTCCAAAGCTTCAAAGTGGACCGTTGTACTCCATTTAGTGTCCTTAGAAGTCTAGCTTGCTAATTTAGCTTTCGTACAAGGTTTCAATGGATAAAGAAGCGAATAGACCTAGTTATGTTTCAAACTGCACAAAAACGTGAAAAGCACGTCTATGGAGAGAGTTGAGCAATTCCAAAGCTTCAAAGTGGACCGTTGTACTCCATTTAGTGTCCTTAGAAGTCTAGCTTGCTAATTTAGCTTTCGTACAAGGTTTCAATGGATAAAGAAGCGAATAGACCTAGTTATGTTTCAAACTGCACAAAAACGTGAAAAGCACGTCTATGGAGAGAGTTGAGCAATTCCAAAGCTTCAAAGTGGACCGTTGTACTCCATTTAGTGTCCTTAGAAGTCTAGCTTGCTAATTTAGCTTTCGTACAAGGTTTCAATGGATAAAGAAGCGAATAGACCTAGTTATGTTTCAAACTGCACAAAAACGTGAAAAGCACGTCTATGGAGAGAGTTGAGCAATTCCAAAGCTTCAAAGTGGACCGTTGTACTCCATTTAGTGTCCTTAGAAGTCTAGCTTGCTAATTTAGCTTTCGTACAAGGTTTCAATGGATAAAGAAGCGAATAGACCTAGTTATGTTTCAAACTGCGAAAAAACGTGAAAAGCACGTCTATGGAGAGAGTTGAGCAATTCCAAAGCTTCAAAGTGGACCGTTGTACTCCATTTAGTGTCCTTAGAAGTCTAGCTTGCTAATTTAGCTTTCGTACAAGGTTTCAATGGATAAAGAAGCGAATAGACCTAGTTATGTTTCAAACTGCACAAAAACGTGAAAAGCACGTCTATGGAGAGAGTTGAGCAATTCCAAAGCTTCAAAGTGGACCGTTGTACTCCATTTAGTGTCCTTAGAAGTCTAGCTTGCTAATTTAGCTTTCGTACAAGGTTTCAATGGATAAAGAAGCGAATAGACCTAGTTATGTTTCAAACTGCACAAAAACGTGAAAAGCACGTCTATGGAGAGAGTTGAGCAATTCCAAAGCTTCAAAGTGGACCGTTGTACTCCATTTAGTGTCCTTAGAAGTCTAGCTTGCTAATTTAGCTTTCGTACAAGGTTTCAATGGATAAGAAGCGAATAGACCTAGTTATGTTTCAAACTGCAAAAAACGTGAAAAGCACGTCTATGGAGAGAGTTGAGCAATTCCAAAGCTTCAAAGTGGACCGTTGTACTCCATTTAGTGTCCTTAGAAGTCTAGCTTGCTAATTTAGCTTTCGTACAAGGTTTCAATGGATAAAGAAGCGAATAGACCTAGTTATGTTTCAAACTGCACAAAAACGTGAAAAGCACGTCTATGGAGAGAGTTGAGCAATTCCAAAGCTTCAAAGTGGACCGTTGTACTCCATTTAGTGTCCTTAGAAGTCTAGCTTGCTAATTTAGCTTTCGTACAAGGTTTCAATGGATAAAGAAGCGAATAGACCTAGTTATGTTTCAAACTGCAAAAACGTGAAAAGCACGTCTATGGAGAGAGTTGAGCAATTCCAAAGCTTCAAAGTGGACCGTTGTACTCCATTTAGTGTCCTTAGAAGTCTAGCTTGCTAATTTAGCTTTCGTACAAGGTTTCAATGGATAAAGAAGCGAATAGACCTAGTTATGTTTCAAACTGCACAAAAACGTGAAAAGCACGTCTATGGAGAGAGTTGAGCAATTCCAAAGCTTCAAAGTGGACCGTTGTACTCCATTTAGTGTCCTTAGAAGTCTAGCTTGCTAATTTAGCTTTCGTACAAGGTTTCAATGGATAAAGAAGCGAATAGACCTAGTTATGTTTCAAACTGCACAAAACGTGAAAAGCACGTCTATGGAGAGAGTTGAGCAATTCCAAAGCTTCAAAGTGGACCGTTGTACTCCATTTAGTGTCCTTAGAAGTCTAGCTTGCTAATTTAGCTTTCGTACAAGGTTTCAATGGATAAAGAAGCGAATAGACCTAGTTATGTTTCAAACTGCACAAAAACGTGAAAAGCACGTCTATGGAGAGAGTTGAGCAATTCCAAAGCTTCAAAGTGGACCGTTGTACTCCATTTAGTGTCCTTAGAAGTCTAGCTTGCTAATTTAGCTTTCGTACAAGGTTTCAATGGATAAAGAAGCGAATAGACCTAGTTATGTTTCAAACTGCACAAAAACGTGAAAAGCACGTCTATGGAGAGAGTTGAGCAATTCCAAAGCTTCAAAGTGGACCGTTGTACTCCATTTAGTGTCCTTAGAAGTCTAGCTTGCTAATTTAGCTTTCGTACAAGGTTTCAATGGATAAAGAAGCGAATAGACCTAGTTATGTTTCAAACTGCACAAAAACGTGAAAAGCACGTCTATGGAGAGAGTTGAGCAATTCCAAAGCTTCAAAGTGGACCGTTGTACTCCATTTAGTGTCCTTAGAAGTCTAGCTTGCTAATTTAGCTTTCGTACAAGGTTTCAATGGATAAAGAAGCGAATAGACCTAGTTATGTTTCAAACTGCACAAAAACGTGAAAAGCACGTCTATGGAGAGAGTTGAGCAATTCCAAAGCTTCAAAGTGGACCGTTGTACTCCATTTAGTGTCCTTAGAAGTCTAGCTTGCTAATTTAGCTTTCGTACAAGGTTTCAATGGATAAAGAAGCGAATAGACCTAGTTATGTTTCAAACTGCACAAAAACGTGAAAAGCACGTCTATGGAGAGAGTTGAGCAATTCCAAAGCTTCAAAGTGGACCGTTGTACTCCATTTAGTGTCCTTAGAAGTCTAGCTTGCTAATTTAGCTTTCGTACAAGGTTTCAATGGATAAAGAAGCGAATAGACCTAGTTATGTTTCAAACTGCACAAAAACGTGAAAAGCACGTCTATGGAGAGAGTTGAGCAATTCCAAAGCTTCAAAGTGGACCGTTGTACTCCATTTAGTGTCCTTAGAAGTCTAGCTTGCTAATTTAGCTTTCGTACAAGGTTTCAATGGATAAAGAAGCGAATAGACCTAGTTATGTTTCAAACTGCACAAAAACGTGAAAAGCACGTCTATGGAGAGAGTTGAGCAATTCCAAAGCTTCAAAGTGGACCGTTGTACTCCATTTAGTGTCCTTAGAAGTCTAGCTTGCTAATTTAGCTTTCGTACAAGGTTTCAATGGATAAAGAAGCGAATAGACCTAGTTATGTTTCAAACAGCAAAAAACGTGAAAAGCACGTCTATGGAGAGAGTTGAGCAATTCCAAAGCTTCAAAGTGGACCGTTGTACTCCATTTAGTGTCCTTAGAAGTCTAGCTTGCTAATTTAGCTTTCGTACAAGGTTTCAATGGATAAAGAAGCGAATAGACCTAGTTATGTTTCAAACTGCACAAAAACGTGAAAAGCACGTCTATGGAGAGAGTTGAGCAATTCCAAAGCTTCAAAGTGGACCGTTGTACTCCATTTAGTGTCCTTAGAAGTCTAGCTTGCTAATTTAGCTTTCGTACAAGGTTTCAATGGATAAAGAAGCGAATAGACCTAGTTATGTTTCAAACTGCACAAAAACGTGAAAAGCACGTCTATGGAGAGAGTTGAGCAATTCCAAAGCTTCAAAGTGGACCGTTGTACTCCATTTAGTGTCCTTAGAAGTCTAGCTTGCTAATTTAGCTTTCGTACAAGGTTTCAATGGATAAAGAAGCGAATAGACCTAGTTATGTTTCAAACTGCACAAAAACGTGAAAAGCACGTCTATGGAGAGAGTTGAGCAATTCCAAAGCTTCAAAGTGGACCGTTGTACTCCATTTAGTGTCCTTAGAAGTCTAGCTTGCTAATTTAGCTTTCGTACAAGGTTTCAATGGATAAAGAAGCGAATAGACCTAGTTATGTTTCAAACTGCACAAAAACGTGAAAAGCACGTCTATGGAGAGAGTTGAGCAATTCCAAAGCTTCAAAGTGGACCGTTGTACTCCATTTAGTGTCCTTAGAAGTCTAGCTTGCTAATTTAGCTTTCGTACAAGGTTTCAATGGATAAAGAAGCGAATAGACCTAGTTATGTTTCAAACTGCACAAAAACGTGAAAAGCACGTCTATGGAGAGAGTTGAGCAATTCCAAAGCTTCAAAGTGGACCGTTGTACTCCATTTAGTGTCCTTAGAAGTCTAGCTTGCTAATTTAGCTTTCGTACAAGGTTTCAATGGATAAAGAAGCGAATAGACCTAGTTATGTTTCAAACTGCACAAAAACGTGAAAAGCACGTCTATGGAGAGAGTTGAGCAATTCCAAAGCTTCAAAGTGGACCGTTGTACTCCATTTAGTGTCCTTAGAAGTCTAGCTTGCTAATTTAGCTTTCGTACAAGGTTTCAATGGATAAAGAAGCGAATAGACCTAGTTATGTTTCAAACTGCACAAAAACGTGAAAAGCACGTCTATGGAGAGAGTTGAGCAATTCCAAAGCTTCAAAGTGGACCGTTGTACTCCATTTAGTGTCCTTAGAAGTCTAGCTTGCTAATTTAGCTTTCGTACAAGGTTTCAATGGATAAAGAAGCGAATAGACCTAGTTATGTTTCAAACTGCACAAAAACGTGAAAAGCACGTCTATGGAGAGAGTTGAGCAATTCCAAAGCTTCAAAGTGGACCGTTGTACTCCATTTAGTGTCCTTAGAAGTCTAGCTTGCTAATTTAGCTTTCGTACAAGGTTTCAATGGATAAAGAAGCGAATAGACCTAGTTATGTTTCAAACTGCACAAAAACGTGAAAAGCACGTCTATGGAGAGAGTTGAGCAATTCCAAAGCTTCAAAGTGGACCGTTGTACTCCATTTAGTGTCCTTAGAAGTCTAGCTTGCTAATTTAGCTTTCGTACAAGGTTTCAATGGATAAAGAAGCGAATAGACCTAGTTATGTTTCAAACTGCACAAAAACGTGAAAAGCACGTCTATGGAGAGAGTTGAGCAATTCCAAAGCTTCAAAGTGGACCGTTGTACTCCATTTAGTGTCCTTAGAAGTCTAGCTTGCTAATTTAGCTTTCGTACAAGGTTTCAATGGATAAAGAAGCGAATAGACCTAGTTATGTTTCAAACTGCAAAAACGTGAAAAGCACGTCTATGGAGAGAGTTGAGCAATTCCAAAGCTTCAAAGTGGACCGTTGTACTCCATTTAGTGTCCTTAGAAGTCTAGCTTGCTAATTTAGCTTTCGTACAAGGTTTCAATGGATAAAGAAGCGAATAGACCTAGTTATGTTTCAAACTGCACAAAAACGTGAAAAGCACGTCTATGGAGAGAGTTGAGCAATTCCAAAGCTTCAAAGTGGACCGTTGTACTCCATTTAGTGTCCTTAGAAGTCTAGCTTGCTAATTTAGCTTTCGTACAAGGTTTCAATGGATAAAGAAGCGAATAGACCTAGTTATGTTTCAAACTGCACAAAAACGTGAAAAGCACGTCTATGGAGAGAGTTGAGCAATTCCAAAGCTTCAAAGTGGACCGTTGTACTCCATTTAGTGTCCTTAGAAGTCTAGCTTGCTAATTTAGCTTTCGTACAAGGTTTCAATGGATAAAGAAGCGAATAGACCTAGTTATGTTTCAAACTGCACAAAAACGTGAAAAGCACGTCTATGGAGAGAGTTGAGCAATTCCAAAGCTTCAAAGTGGACCGTTGTACTCCATTTAGTGTCCTTAGAAGTCTAGCTTGCTAATTTAGCTTTCGTACAAGGTTTCAATGGATAAAGAAGCGAATAGACCTAGTTATGTTTCAAACTGCACAAAAACGTGAAAAGCACGTCTATGGAGAGAGTTGAGCAATTCCAAAGCTTCAAAGTGGACCGTTGTACTCCATTTAGTGTCCTAGAAGTCTAGCTTGCTAATTTAGCTTTCGTACAAGGTTTCAATGATAAAGAAGCGAATAGACCTAGTTATGTTTCAAACTGCACAAAAAAGTGAAAAGCACGTCTATGGTGAGGGTTGGAGCAATTCCAAAGCTTCAAAGTGGACCGTTGTACTCCATTTAGTGTCCTTAGAAGTCTAGCTTGCTAATTTAGCTTTCGTACAAGGTTTCAATGGATAAAGAAGCGAATAGACCTAGTTATGTTTCAAACAGCGTAAAAACGTGAAAAGCACGTCTATGGAGAGAGTTGAACAATTCCAAGGCTTCAAAGTGGACCGTTGTACTCCATTTAGTGTCCTTAAAAGTCTAGCTTGCTAATTTAGCTTTCGTACAAGGTTTCAATGGATAAAGAAGCGAATAGACCTAGTTATGTTTCAAACTGCACAAAAACGTGAAAAGCACGTCTATGGAGAGAGTTGAGCAATTCCAAAGCTTCAAAGTGGACCGTTGTAGACCATTGAGTGTTCATAGAAGTCTAACTTGCTAGTTTAGCTTTCGTATAACATTTCGTTAGATAAATATGCGAATAGACCAAGTATCTTTCAAATTGCAAAAGAACGTGAAAAGCACATCTATGGAGAGAGTTGAGCAATTCCAAAGCTTCAAAGTGGACCGTCGCTACTCCATTTATTGTTCTTAGAAGTCTAGCTTGCTAATTTAGCTTTCGTACAAGGTTTCAATGGATAAATAGCGAATAGACCTAGTTATGTTTCAAAACTGCACAAAACGTGAAAAGCAAGTCTATGGAGAGAGTTGAGCAATTCCAACGCTTCAAAGTGGACCGTTGTACTCCATTTAGTGTCCTTAGAAGTCTAGCTTTGCTAATTTAGCTTTCGTACAAGGTTTCAATGGATAAAGAAGCGAATAGGACCTAGTTATGTTTCAAACTGCACAAAAACGTGAAAAGCACGTCTATGGAGAGAGTTGAGCAATTCCAAAGCTTCAAAGTGGACCGTTGTAGACCATTGAGTGTTCATAGAAGTCTAAACTTGCTAGTTTAGCTTTCGTATAACATTTCGTTAGATAATATGCGAATAGACCAAGTTATCTTTCTAATTGCAAAGAAAGTGAAAGCACATCTATGCAGAGAGTTGAGCAATTCCAAAGCTTCAAAGTGGGACCGTCGTACTCCATTTATTGTTTCTGAGAAGTCTAACTTGCTAATTTAGCTTTCGTACAAGGTTTCAATGTATAAAGAAGCGAATAGACCTAGTTATGTTTCAAACTGCACTAAAACGTGAAAAGCACGTCTATGGAGAGAGTTGAGCAATTTGAAAGCTTCAAAGTGGACCGTCGTACTCCATTTATTGTTCTTAGAAGTCTAACTTGCTAATTTAGCTTTCGTACAAGGTTTCAATGTATAAAGAAGCGAATAGAACGAGTTATGTTTCAAACTGCACAAAAAGGTGAAAAGCACGTCTATGGAGAGAGTTGAGCAAATCCAAAGCTTCAAAGTGGACCGTTGTACTCCATTTAGTGTCCTTAGAAGTCTAGCTTGCTAATTTAGCTTTCGTACAAGGTTTCAATGGATAAAGAAGTGAATAGACCTAGTTATGTTTCAAAGTGCACAAAAACGTGAAAAGCAAGTCTATGGAGAGTGTTGAGCAATTCCAAAGCTTCAAAGTGGACCGTTGTACTCCATTTAGTGTCCTTAGAAGTCTAGCTTGCTAATTTAGCTTTCGTACAAGGTTTCAATGGATAAAGAAGCGAATAGACCTAGTTATGTTTCAAACTGCACAAAAACGTGAAAAGCACGTCTATGGTGAGAGTTGAGCAATTCCAAAGCTTCAAAGTGGACCGTTGTACTCCATTTAGTGTCCTTAGAAGTCTAGCTTGCTAATTTAGCTTTCGTACAAGGTTTCAATGGATAAAGAAGCGAATAGACCTAGTTATGTTTCAAACAGCGCAAAAACGTGAAAAGCACGTCTATGGAGAGAGTTGAACAATTCCAAGGCTTCAAAGTGGACCGTTGTACTCCATTTAGTGTCCTTAAAAGTCTAGCTTGCTAATTTAGCTTTCGGACAAGGTTTCAATGGATAAAGAAGCGAATAGACCTAGTTATGTTTCAAACTGCACAAAAACGTGAAAAGCACGTCTATGGAGAGAGTTGAGCAATTCCAAAGCTTCAAAGTGGACCGTTGTAGACCATTGAGTGTTCATAGAAGTCTAACTTGCTAGTTTAGCTTTCGTATAACATTTCGTTAGATAAATATGCGAATAGACCAAGTTATCTTTCAAATTGCAAAAGAACGTGAAAAGCACATCTATGGAGAGAGTTGAGCAATTCCAAAGCTTCAAAGTGGACCGTCGTACTCCATTTATTGTTCTTAGAAGTCTAACTTGCTAATTTAGCTTTCGTACAAGGTTTCAATGGATAAAGAAGCGAATAGACCTAGTTATGTTTCAAACTGCACAAAAACGTGAAAAGCACGTCTATGGAGAGAGTTGAGCAATTCCAAAGCTTCAAAGTGGACCGTTGTACTCAATTTAGTGTCCTTAGAAGTCTAGCTTGCTAATTTAGCTTTCGTACAAGGTTTCAATGGATAAAGAAGCGAATAGACCTAGTTATGTTTCAAACTGCACAAAAACGTGAAAAGCACGTCTATGGAGAGAGTTGAACAATTCCAAGGCTTCAAAGTGGACCGTTGTACTCCATTTAGTGTCCTTAGAAGTCTAGCTTGCTAATTTAGCTTTCGTACAAGGTTTCAATGGATAAAGAAGCGAATAGACCTAGTTATGTTTCAAACTGCACAAAAACGTGAAAAGCACGTCTATGGAGAGAGTTGAGCAATTCCAAAGCTTCAAAGTGGACCGTTGTAGACCATTGAGTGTTCATAGAAGTCTAACTTGCTAGTTTAGCTTTCGTATAACATTTCGTTAGATAAATATGCGAATAGACCAAGTTATCTTTCAAATTGCAAAAGAACGTGAAAAGCACATCTATGGAGAGAGTTGAGCAATTCCAAAGCTTCAAAGTGGACCGTCGTACTCCATTTATTGTTCTTAGAAGTCTAACTTGCTAATTTAGCTTTCGTACAAGGTTTCAATGGATAAAGAAGCGAATAGACCTAGTTATGTTTCAAACTGCACAAAAACGTGAAAAGCACGTCTATGGAGAGAGTTGAGCAATTCCAAAGCTTCAAAGTGGACCGTTGTACTCCATTTAGTGTCCTTAGAAGTATAGCTTGCTAATTTAGCTGTCGTACAAGGTTTCAATGTATAAAGAAGCGAATAGACCTAGTTATGTTTCAAACTGCACAAAAACGTGAAAAGCACGTCTATGGAGAGAGTTGAGCAATTCCAAAGCTTCAAAGTGGACCGTTGTACTCCATTTAGTGTCCTTAGAAGTCTAGCTTGCTAATTTAGCTTTTGTACAAGGTTTCAATGGATAAAGAAGCGAATAGACCTAGTTATGTTTCAAACTGCACAAAAACGTGAAAAGCACGTCTATGGAGAGAGTTGAGCAATTCCAAAGCTTCAAAGTGGACCGTTGTAGACCGTTGAGTGTTCATAGAAGTCTAACTTGCTAGTTTAGCTTTCGTATAACATTTCGTTAGATAAATATGCGAATAGACCAAGTTATCTTTCTAATTGCAAAAGAACGTGAAAAGCACATCTATGCAGAGAGTTGAGCAATTCCAAAGCTTCAAAGTGGACCGTCGTACTCCATTTATTGTTCTTAGAAGTCTAACTTGCTAATTTAGCTTTCGTACAAGGTTTCAATGTATAAAGAAGCGAATAGACGTAGTTATGTTTCAAACTGCACTAAAACGTGAAAAGCACGTCTATGGAGAGAGTTGAGCAATTCAAAAGCTTCAAAGTGGACCGTCGTACTCCATTTATTGTTCTTAGAAGTCTAACTTGCTAATTTAGCTTTCGTACATGGTTTCAATGTATAAAGAAGCGAATAGAACGAGTTATGTTTCAAACTGCACAAAAAGGTGAAAAGCACGTCTATGGAGAGAGTTGAGCAAATCCAAAGCTTCAAAGTGGACCGTTGTACTCCATTTAGTGTCTTTAGAAGTCTAGCTTGCTAATTTAGCTTTCGTACAAGGTTTCAATGGATAAAGAAGTGAATAGACCTAGTTATGTTTCAAATTGCACAAAAACGTGAAAAGCAAGTCTATGGAGAGTGTTGAGCAATTCCAAAGCTTCAAAGTGGACCGTTGTACTCCATTTAGTGTCCTTAGAAGTCTAGCTTGCTAATTTAGCTTTCGTACAAGGTTTCAATGGATAAAGAAGCGAATAGACCTAGTTATGTTTCAAACTGCACAAAAACGTGAAAAGCACGTCTATGGAGAGAGTTGAGCAATTCCAAGGCTTCAAAGTGGACCGTTGTACTCCATTTAGTCTCCTTAGAAGTCTAGCTTGCTAATTTAGCTTTCGTACAAGGTTTCAATGGATAAAGAAGCGAATAGACCTAGTTACGTTTCAAACTACACAAAAACGTGAAAAGCACGTCTATGGAGAGAGTTGAGCAATTCCAAAGCTTCAAAGTGGACCGTTGTAGACCATTGAGTGTTCATAGAAGTCTAACTTGCTAGTTTAGCTTTCGTATAACATTTCGATAGATAAATATGCGAATAGACGAAGTTATCTTTCAAATTGCAAAAGAACGTGAAAAGCACATCTATGGAGAGAGTTGAGCAATTCCAAAGCTTCAAAGTGGACCGTCGTACTCCATTTATTGTTCTTAGAAGTCTAACTTGCTAATTTAGCTTTCGTACAAGGTTTCAATGGATAAAGAAGCGAATAGACCTAGTTATGTTTCAAACTGCACAAAAACGTGAAAAGCACGTCTATGGAGAGAGTTGAGCAATTCCAAAGCTTCAAAGTGGACCGTTGTACTCCATTTAGTGTCCTTAGAAGTCTAGCTTGCTAATTTAGCTTTCGTACAAGGTTTCAACGGATAAAGAAGCGAATAGACCTAGTTATGTTTCAAACTGCACAAAAACGTGAAAAGCACGTCTATGGAGAGAGTTGAGCAATTCCAAAGCTTCAAAATGGACCGTTGTAGACCATTGAGTGTTCATAGAAGTCTAACTTGCTAGTTTAGCTTTCGTATAACATTTCGTTAGATAAATATGCGAATAGACCAAGTTATCTTTCTAATTGCAAAAGAACGTGAAAAGCACATCTATGGAGAGAGTTGAGCAATTCCAAAGCTTCAAAGTGGACCGTCGTACTCCATTTATTGTTCTTAGAAGTCTAACTTGCTAATTTAGCTTTCGTACAAGGTTTCAATGGATAAAGAAGCGAATAGACCTAGTTTATGTTTCAAACTGCACAAAACGTGAAAAGCACGTCTATGGAGAGAGTTGAGCAATTCCAAAGCTTCAAAGTGGACCGTTGTACTCCATTTAGTGTCCTTAGAAGTCTAGCTTGCTAATTTAGCTTTCGTACAAGGTTTCAATGGATAAAGAAGCGAATAGACCTAGTTATGTTTCAAACTGCACAAAAACGTGAAAAGCACGTCTATGGAGAGAGTTGAGCAATTCCAAAGCTTCAAAGTGGACCGTTGTACTCCATTTAGTGTCCTTAGAAGTCTAGCTTGCTAATTTAGCTTTCGTACAAGGTTTCAATGGATAAAGAAGCGAATAGACCTAGTTATGTTTCAAACTTCACAAAAACGTGAAAAGCACGTCTATGGAGAGAGTTGAGCAATTCCAAAGCTTCAAAGTGGACCGTTGTAGACCATTGAGTGTTCATAGAAGTCTAACTTGCTAGTTTAGCTTTCGTATAACATTTCGTTAGATAAATATGCGAATAGACCAAGTTATCTTTCTAATTGCAAAAGAACGTGAAAAGCACATCTATGCAGAGAGTTGAGCAATTCCAAAGCTTCAAAGTGGACCGTCGTACTCCATTTATTGTTCTTAGAAGTCTAACTTGCTAATTTAGCTTTCGTACAAGGTTTCAATGTATAAAGAAGCGAATAGACCTAGTTATGTTTCAAACTGCACTAAAACGTGAAAAGCACGTCTATGGAGAGAGTTGAGCAATTCGAAAGCTTCAAAGTGGACCGTCGTACTCCATTTATTGTTCTTAGAAGTCTAACTTGCTAATTTAGCTTTCGTACAAGGTTTCAATGTATAAAGAAGCGAATAGAACGAGTTATGTTTCAAACTGCACAAAAACGTGAAAAGCACGTCTATGGAGAGAGTTGAGCAATTCCAAAGCTTCAAAGTGGACCGTTGTACTCCATTTAGTGTCTTTAGAAGTCTAGCTTGCTAATTTAGCTTTCGTACAAGGTTTCAATGGATAAAGAAGCGAATAGACCTAGTTATGTTTCAAATTGCACAAAAACGTGAAAAGCACGTCTATGGAGAGATGTTGAGCAATTCCAAAGCTTCAAAGTGGACCGTTGTACTCCCATTTAGTGTCCTTAGAAGTCTAGCTTGCTAATTTAGCTTTCGTACAAGGTTTCAATGGATAAAGAAGCGAATAGACCTAGTTATGTTTCAAACTGCACAAAAACGTGAAAAGCACGTCTATGGAGAGAATTGAGCAATTCCAAGGCTTCAAAGTGGACCGTTGTACTCCATTTAGTCTCCTTAGAAGTCTAGCTTGCTAATTTAGCTTTCGTACAAGGTTTCAATGGATAAAGAAGCGAATAGACCTAGTTATGTTTCAAACTCCATAAAAACGTGAAAAGCACGTCTATGGAGAGAGTTGAGCAATTCCAAAGCTTCAAAGTGGACCGTTGTACTCCATTTAGTGTCCTTAGAAGCCTAGCTTGCTAATTTAGCTTTCGTACAAGGTTTCAATGGATAAAGAAGCGAATAGACCTAGTTACGTTTCAAACTACACAAAAACGTGAAAAGCACATCTATGGAGAGAGTTGAGCAATTCAAAAGCTTCAAAGTGGACCGTTGTAGACCATTGAGTGTTCATAGAAGTCTAACTTGCTAGTTTAGCTTTCGTATCACATTTCGATAGATAAATATGCTAATAGACCAAGTTATCTTTCAAATTGCACAAAGAACGTGAAAAGCACATCTATGGAGATGAGTTGAGCAATTCCAAAGCTTCAAAGTGGACCGTCGTACTCCATTTATGTTCTTAGAAGTCTAACTTGCATAATTTAGCTTTCGTACAAGGTTTCAATGGATAAAGAAGCGAATAGACCTAGTTATGTTTCAAACTGCACAAAAACGTGAAAAGCACGTCCATCGAGATAGTTGAGCAATTCCAAAGCCTTTCAAAGTGGACCGTTGTACCTCCATTTAGTGTCCTTAGAAGTCTAGCTTGCTAATTTAGCTTTCGTACAAGGTTTCAATGGATAAAGAAGCGAATAGACCTAGTTATGTTTCAAAACTGCACCAAAAACGTGAAAAGCACGTCTATGGAGAGAATTGAGCAATTCCAAGGCTTCCAAAGTGGACCGTTGTACTCCATTTAGTCTCCTTAGAAGTCTAGCTTGCTAATTTAGCTTCGTACAAGGTTTCAATGGATAAAGAAGCGAATAGACCTAGTTATGTTTTCAAACTCCATAAAAACGTGAAAGCACGTCTATGGAGAGAGTTGAGCAATTCCAAAGCTTCAAAGTGGACCGTTGTACTCCATTTAGTGTCCTTAGAAGCCTAGCTTGCTAATTTAGCTTTCGTACAAGGTTTCAATGGATAAAGAAGCGAATAGACCTAGTTACGTTTCAAACTACACAAAAACGTGAAAAGCACATCTATGGAGAGAGTTGAGCAATTCAAAAGCTTCAAAGTGGACCGTTGTAGACCATTGAGTGTTCATAGAAGTCTAACTTGCTAGTTTAGCTTTCGTATCACATTTCGATAGATAAATATGCTAATAGACCAAGTTATCTTTCAAATTGCAAAAGAACGTGAAAAGCACATCTATGGAGAGAGTTGAGCAATTCCAAAGCTTCAAAGTGGACCGTCGTACTCCATTTATTGTTCTTAGAAGTCTAACTTGCTAATTTAGCTTTCGTACAAGGTTTCAATGGATAAAGAAGCGAATAGACCTAGTTATGTTTCAACTGCACTAAAAACGTGAAAAGCACGTCTATCGAGAGAGTTGAGCAATTCCAAAGCTTCAAAGTGGACCGTTGTACTCCATTTAGTGTCCTTAGAAGTCTAGCTTGCTAATTTAGCTTTCGTACAAGGTTTCAATGGATAAAGAAGCGAATAGACCTAGTTATGTTTCAAACTGCACTAAAAACGTGAAAAGCACGTCTATGGAGAGAGTTGAGCAATTCCAAAGCTTCAAAGTGGACCGTTGTACTCCATTTAGTGTCCTTAGGAAGTCTAGCTTGCTAATTTAGCTTTCGTACAAGGTTTCAATGGATAAAGAAGCGAATAGACCTAGTTATGTTTCAAACTGCACAAAAACGTGAAAAGCACGTCTATGGAGAGAGTGAGCAATTCCAAAGCTTCAAAGTGGACCGTTGTACGACCATTGAGTGTCCTTAGAAGTCTAAGCTTGCTAGTTTAGCTTTCGTATACAGGTTTCAGTAGATAAATATGCGAATAGACCTAAGTTATCTTTCTAATTGCAAAAGAACGTGAAAAGCACATCTATGCAGAGAGTTGAGCAATTCCAAAGCTTCAAAGTGGACCGTCGTACTCCATTTATTGTTCTTAGAAGTCTAACTTGCTAATTTAGCTTTCGTACAAGGTTTCAATGTATAAAGAAGCGAATAGACCTAGTTATGTTTCAAACTGCACTAAAACGTGAAAAGCACGTCTATGGAGAGAGTTGAGCAATTCGAAAGCTTCAAAGTGGACCGTCGTACTCCATTTATTGTTCTTAGAAGTCTAACTTGCTAATTTAGCTTTCGTACAAGGTTTCAATGTATAAAGAAGCGAATAGAACGAGTTATGTTTCAAACTGCACAAAAAGGTGAAAAGCACGTCTATGGAGAGAGTTGTGCAAATCCAAAGCTTCAAAGTGGACCGTTGTACTCCATTTAGTGTCCTTAGAAGTCTAGCTTGCTAATTTAGCTTTCGTACAAGGTTTCAATGGATAAAGAAGTGAATAGACCTAGTTATGTTTCAAATTGCACAAAAACGTGAAAAGCAAGTCTATGGAGAGTGTTGAGCAATTCCAAAGCTTCAAAGTGGACCGTTGTACTCCATTTAGTGTCCTTAGAAGTCTAGCTTGCTAATTTAGCTTTCGTACAAGGTTTCAATGGATAAAGAGGCGAATAGACCTAGTTATGTTTCAAACTACACAAAAACGTGAAAAGCACGTCCATGGTGAGAGTTGAGCAATTCCAAAGCTTCAAAGTGGACCGTTGTACTCCATTTAGTGTCCTTAGAATTCTAGCTTGCTAATTTAGCTTTCGTACAAGGTTTCAATGGATAAAGAAGCGAATAGACTTAGTTATGTTTCAAACTGCACAAAAACGTGAAAAGCACGTCTATGGAGAGAGTTGAGCAATTCCAAAGCTTCAAAGTGGACCGTTGCACTCCATTTAGTGTCCTTAGAAGTCTAGCTTGCTAATTTAGCTTTCGTACAAGGTTTCAATGGATAAAGAAGCGAATAGACCTAGTTATGTTTCAAACTGCACAAAAACGTGAAAGGCACGTCTATGGAGAGAGTTGAGCAATTCCAAAGCTTCAAAGTGGACCGTTGTACTCCATTTAGTGTCCTTAGAAGTCTAGCTTGCTAATTTAGCTTTCGTACAAGGTTTCAATGGATAAAGAAGCGAATAGACCTAGTTATGTTTCAAACTGCACAAAAACGTGAAAAGTACGTCTATAGAGAGAGTTGAGCAATTCCAAAGCTTCAAAGTGGACCGTTGTACTCCATTTAGTGTCCTTAGAAGTCTAGCTTGCTAATTTAGCTTTCGTACAAGGTTTCAATGGATAAAGAAGCGAATAGACAGAGTTATGGTTTCAAACTGCACAAAAACGTGAAAAGCACGTCTATGGAGAGAGTTGAGCAATTCCAAAGCTTCAAAGTGGACCGTCGTACTCCATTTATTGTTCTTAGAAGTCTAACTTGCTAATTTAGCTTTCGTACAAGGTTTCAATGGATAAAGAAGCGAATAGACCTAGTTATGTTTCAAACTGCACAAAAACATGAAAAGCACGTCTATGGAGAGAGTTGAGCAACTCCAAAGCTTCAAAGTGGACCGTTGTACTCCATTTAGTGTCGTTAGAAGTCTAGCTTGCTAATTTAGCTTTCGTACAAGGTTTCAATGGATAAAGAAGCGAATAGACCTAGTTATGTTTCAAACTGCACTAAAACGTGAAAAGCACGTCTATGGAGAGAGTTGAGCAATTCGAAAGCTTCAAAGTGGACCGTCGTACTCCATTTATTGTTCTTAGAAGTCTAACTTGCTAATTTAGCTTTCGTACAAGGTTTCAATGGATAAAGAAGCGAATAGACCGAGTTATGTTTCAAACTGCACAAAAAGGTGAAAAGCACGTCTATGGAGAGAGTTGAGCAATTCCAAAGCTTCAAAGTGGACAGTTGTACTCCATTTAGTGTCCTTAGAAGTCTAGCTTGCTAATTTAGCTTTCGTACAAGGTTTCAATGGATAAAGAAGTGAATAGACCTAGTTATGTTTCAAACTGCACAAAAACGTGAAAAGCACGTCTATGGAGAGTGTTGAGCAATTCCAAAGCTTCAAAGTGGACCGTTGTACTCCATTTAGTGTCCTTAGAAGTCTAGCTTGCTAATTTAGCTTTCGTACAAGGTTTCAATGGATAAAGAAGCGAATAGACCTAGTTATGTTTCAAACTGCACAAAAAGTGAAAAAGCACGTCTATGGAGAGAGTTGAGCAATTCCAAAGCTTCAAAGTGGACCGTTGTACTCCATTTAGTGTCCTTAGAAGTCTAGCTTGCTAATTTAGCTTTCGTACAAGGTTTCAATGGATAAAGAAGCGAATAGACCTAGTTATGTTTCAAACTGCACAAAAACGTGAAAAGCACGTCTATGGAGAGAGTTGAGCAATTCCAAAGCTTCAAAGTGGACCGTTGTACTCCATTTAGTGTCCTTAGAAGTCTAGCTTGCTAATTTAGCTTTCGTACAAGGTTTCAATGGATAAAGAAGCGAATAGACCTAGTTATGTTTCAAACTGCACAAAAACGTGAAAAGCACGTCTATGGAGAGAGTTGAGCAATTCCAAAGCTTCAAAGTGGACCGTCGTACTCCATTTATTGTTCTTAGAAGTCTAACTTGCTAATTTAGCTTTCGTACAAGGTTTCAATGGATAAAGAAGCGAATAGACAGAGTTATGTTTCAAACTGCACAAAAAAGTGGATAGCACGTCCATGGAGAGAGTTGAGCAATTCCAAAGCTTCAAAGTGGACCGTCGTACTCCATTTATTGTTCTTAGAAGTCTAACTTGCTAATTTAGCTTTCGTACAAGGTTTCAATGGATAAAGAAGCGAATAGACCTAGTTATGTTTCAAACTGCACAAAAACATGAAAAGCACGTCTATGGAGAGAGTTGAGCAACTCCAAAGCTTCAAAGTGGACCGTTGTACTCCATTTAGTGTCCTTAGAAGTCTAGCTTGCTAATTTAGCTTTCGTACAAGGTTTCAATGGATAAAGAAGTGAATAGACCTAGTTATGTTTCAAACTGCACTAAAACGTGAAAAGCACGTCTATGGAGAGAGTTGAGCAATTCGAAAGCTTCAAAGTGGACCGTCGTACTCCATTTATTGTTCTTAGAAGTCTAACTTGCTAATTTAGCTTTCGTACAAGGTTTCAATGTATAAAGAAGCGAATAGAACGAGTTATGTTTCAAACTGCACAAAAAGGTGAAAAGCACGTCTATGGAGAGAGTTGAGCAATTCCAAAGCTTCAAAGTGGACCGCTTGTACTCCATTTAGTGTCCTTAGAAGTCTAGCTTGCTAATTTAGCTTTCGTACAAGGTTTCAATGGATAAAGAAGTGAATAGACCTAGTTATGTTTCAAACTGCACAAAAACGTGAAAAGCAAGTCTATGGAGAGTGTTGAGCAATTCCAAAGCGTCAAAGTGGACCGTTGTACTCCATTTAGTGTCCTTAGAAGTCTAGCTTGCTAATTTAGCTTTCGTACAAGGTTTCAATGGATAAACAAGCGAATAGACCTAGTTATGTTTCAAACTGCACAAAAACGTGAAAAGCACGTCTATGGAGAGAGTTGAGCAATTCCAAAGCTTCAAAGTGGACCGTCTGTACTCCATTTAGTGTCGTTAGAAGTCTAGCTTGCTAATTTAGCTTTCGTACAAGGTTTCAATGGATAAAGAAGCAAATAGACCTAGTTATGTTTCAAACTGCACAAAAACGTGAAAGGCACGTCTATGGAGAGAGTTGAGCAATTCCAAAGCTTCAAACTGGACCGTTGTACTCCATTTAGTGTCCTTAGAAGTCTAGCTTGCTAATTTATCTTTCGTACAAGGTTTCAATGGATAAAGAAGCGAATAGACCTAGTTATGTTTCAAACTGCACAAAAACGTGAAAGGGACGTCCATGGAGAGAGTTGAGCAATTCCAAAGCTTCAAAGTGGACCGTTGTACTCCATTTAGTGTCCTTAGAAGTCTAGCTTGCTAATTTAGCTTTCGTACAAGGTTTCAATGGATAAAGAAGCGAATAGACCTAGTTATGTTTCAAACTGCACAAAAATGTGAAAAGCACGTCTATGGAGAGAGTTGAGCAATTCCAAAGCTTCAAAGTGGACCGTTGTACTCCATTTAGTGTCCTTAGAAGTCTAGCTTGCTAATTTAGCTTTCGTACAAGGTTTCAATGGATAAACAAGCGAATAGACCTAGTTATGTTTCAAACTGCACAAAAACGTGAAAGGCACGTCTATGGAGAGAGTTGAGCAATTCCAAAGCTTCAAAGTGGACCGTTGTACTCCATTTAGTGTCCTTAGAAGTCTAGCTTGCTAATTTAGCTTTCGTACAAGGTTTCAATGGATAAAGAAGCGAATAGACCTAGTTATGTTTCAAACTGCACAAAAACGTGAAAAGCACGTCTATAGAGAGAGTTGAGCAATTCCAAAGCTTCCAAGTGGACCGTTGTACTCCATTTAGTGTCCTTAGAAGTCTAGCTTGCTAATTTAGCTTTCGTACAAGGTTTCAATGGATAAAGAAGCGAATAGACCTAGTTATGTTTCAAACTACACAAACACGTGAAAAGCACGTCTATGGAGAGAGTTGAGCAATTCCAAAGCTTCAAATTGGACCGTCGTACTCCATTTATTGTTCTTAGAAGTCTAACTTGCTAATTTAGCTTTCGTACAAGGTTTCAATGGATAAAGAAGCGAATAGACAGAGTTATGGTTCAAACTGCACAAAAAAGTGAAAAGCACGTCCATGGAGAGAGTTGAGCAATTCCAAAGCTTCAAAGTGGACCGTCGTACTCCATTTATTGTTCTTCGAAGTTTAACTTGCTAATTTAGCTTTCGTACAAGGTTTCAATGGATAAAGAAGCGAATAGACCTAGTTATGTTTCAAACTGCACAAAAACATGAAAAGCACGTATATGGAGAGAGTTGAGCAGCTCCAAAGCTTCAAAGTGGACCGTTTTACTCCATTTAGTGTCGTTAGAAGTCTAGCTTGCTAATTTAGCTTTCGTACAAGGTTTCAATGGATAAAGAAGTGAATAGACCTAGTTATGTTTCAAACTGCACTAAAACGTGAAAAGCACGTCTATGGAGAGAGTTGAGCAATTCGAAAGCTTCAAAGTGGATCGTCGTACTCCATTTATTGTTCTTAGAAGTCTAACTTGCTAATTTAGCTTTCGTACAAGGTTTCAATGTATAAAGAAGCGAATAGAACGAGTTATGTTTCAAACTGCACAAAAAGGTGAAAAGCACGTCTATGGAGAGAGTTGAGCAATTCCAAAGCTTCAAAGTGGACCGCTGTACTCCATTTAGTGTCCTTAGAAGTCTAGCTTGCTAATTTAGCTTTCGTACAAGGTTTCAATGGATAAAGAAGTGAATAGACCTAGTTATGTTTCAAACTGCACAAAAACGTGAAAAGCAAGTCTATGGAGAGTGTTGAGCAATTCCAAAGCGTCAAAGTGGACCGTTGTACTCCATTTAGTGTCCTTAGAAGTCTAGCTTGCTAATTTAGCTTTCGTACAAGGTTTCAATGGATAAACAAGCGAATAGACCTAGTTATGTTTCAAACTGCACAAAAACGTGAAAAGCACGTCTATGGAGAGAGTTGAGCAATTCCAAAGCTTCAAAGTGGACCGTTGTACTCCATTTAGTGTCGTTAGAAGTCTAGCTTGCTAATTTAGCTTTCGTACAAGGTTTCAATGGATAAAGAAGCAAATAGACCTAGTTATGTTTCAAACTGCACAAAAACGTGAAAGGCACGTCCATGGAGAGAGTTGAGCAATTCCAAAGCTTCAAACTGGACCGTTGTACTCCATTTAGTGTCCTTAGAAGTCTAGCTTGCTAATTTATCTTTCGTACAAGGTTTCAATGGATAAAGAAGCGAATAGACCTAGTTATGTTTCAAACTGCACAAAAACGTGAAAGGGACGTCCATGGAGAGAGTTGAGCAATTCCAAAGCTTCAAAGTGGAACGTTGTACTCCATTTAGTGTCCTTAGAAGTCTAGCTTGCTAATTTAGCTTTCGTACAAGGTTTCAATGGATAAAGAAGCGAATAGACCTAGTTATGTTTCAAACTGCACAAAAATGTGAAAAGCACGTCTATGGAGAGAGTTGAGCAATTCCAAAGCTTCAAAGTGGACCGTTGTACTCCATTTAGTGTCCTTAGAAGTCTAGCTTGCTAATTTAGCTTTCGTACAAGGTTTCAATGGATAAGAAGCGAATAGACCTAATTATGTTTCAAACTGCACAAAAACGTGAAAAGCACGTCTATGGAGAGAGTTGAGCAATTCCAAAGCTTCAAAGTGGACCGTCGTACTCCATTTATTGTTCTTAAAAGTCTAACTTACTAATTTAGCTTTGGTACAAGGTTTCAATGGATAAAGAAGCGAATAGACCGACTTATGTTTCAAACTGCACAAAAAGGTGAAAAGCACGTCCATGGAGAGAGTTGAGCAATTCCAAAGCTTCAAAGTGGACCGTTGTACTCCAGTTAGTGTCCTTAGAAGTCTAGCTTGCTAATTTAGCTTTCGTACAAGGTTTCAATGGATAAAGAAGCGAATAGACCTAGTTATGTTTCAAATTGCACAAAAACATGAAAAGCACGTCTATGGAGAGAGTTGAGCAACTCCAAAGCTTCAAAGTGGACGGTTGTACTCCATTTAGTGTCCTTAGAAGTCTAGCTTGCTAATTTAGCTTTGGTACAAGGTTTCAATGGATAAGGAAGCGAATAGACCTAGTTATGTTTCAAACTGCAAAAAAACGTGAAAAGCACGTCTATGGAGAGAGTTGAGCAATTCCAAAGCTTCAAAGTGGACCGTTGTACTCCATTTAGTGTCCTTAGAAGTCTAGCTTGCTAATTTAGCTTTCGTACAAGGTTTCAATGGATAAAAAAGTGAATAGACCTAGTTATGTTTCAAACAGCACAAAAACGTGAAAAGCATGTCTATGGAGAGAGTTGAGCAATTCCAAGGCTTCAAAGTGGACCGTTGTACTCCATTTAGTGTCCTTAGAAGTCTAGCTTGCTAATTTAGCTTTCGTACAAGGTTTCAATGGATAAAGAAGCGAATAGACCTAGTTATGTTTCAAACTGCACAAAAACGTGAAAAGCACGTCTATGGAGAGAGTTGAGCAATTCCAAAGCTTCAAAGTGGACCGTTGTACTCCATTTAGTGTCCTTAGAAGTCTAGCTTGCTAATTTAGCTTTCGTACAAGGTTTCAATGGATAAAGAAGCGAATAGACCTAGTTATGTTTCAAACTGCACAAAAACGTGAAAAGCACGTCTATGGAGAGAGTTGAGCAATTCCAAAGCTTCAAAGTGGACCGTTGTAGTCGATTTAGTGTCCTTAGAAGTCTAGCTTGCTAATTTAGCTTTCGTACAAGGTTTCAATGGATAAAGAAGCGAATAGACCTAGTTATGTTTCAAACTGCACAAAAACGTGAAAAGCACGTCTATGGAGAGAGTTGTGTTGGATCGGATGGCACTACAAGAGGGGGGGTGAATTGTGATCTTAATCAAATTTAGACTAAGTCACCTTTTTTTGTTTCAATTGAGTTTCACCCTAAGCGGAAGCAATTTAAATATGTTGAATATAAATGTATGCAAAGATAATCACATACATCAAACTTAACAACAAGAATCAAGTCAAATGATCATAATGAATATCACACACAAAAACAAGTTGTAATGAAGCACAAATTCAGATTCAACAAATGTATGCACAAGCTTGATTCTATCACCCTAGATGTCCAATTTCAAGTATGCAATGCAAGTATGATATGCTAAAATGAAATTGCTGTAAAGTAAAAAGGGCAAAGAGATTTATAGTGGTTCGGCTTAACCCAAGCCTACTCCACTCCCCAAGTCCCACTTGGGAATTTCAAACACTCCACTATAGCTTGTTCAACCGAGTCAAGCGGAACTCATACAACCAGTGTTTTTGTAGCTCAAACACCAAACTCTACACACCGTGTGGTTTATAGCTCACCACACAAAACTCTACACACCGTGTGGTTTATAGCTCACCACACAAAACTCTACACACCGTGTGGTTTGTAGCTCACCACACTAACTTAATCAACAAAATACAAGCTCAAAAATGGCTCTAAGAATAGCCGGGTATGAGATAAGTTTAGGCTCAAAGGCTGGCTCTTTAGTAGCTGGATTTGTAAGTGTCTAAGGCTCAAATGAAGCTCTTGAAAAGCTGGAATGGGAATGGTAAGCACAAAACTCAGATTTGAGATTTATTTGGTTGCTAGGATATGTGAAATTTTGAGTAGTGTATCAACCAACGAAAATCAGTTGTGATAAGGCTTGAATGGTGAAATGGAGATATAGAATGAAGCCTTATAGGTGCTGGAAATCAGATTGCTCAAGCAAGTAGAATGGCTCTTGAGGAAATGATAAGAATCTGGTAAGAAAGGCTCAAGAGTAACAATAAAGCTTTACTTGGCTAGTGTGTATGATCTCTCTTCAAAATCAAGTATGTAATCAAGGAATGAATGAGTGAAAGAATGAAAGCTTAGAAGATGAAGAACACTAGAGAGAGAGAGTGTAATTTTCGGCCAAGTATATGCACCATAGACAAAGAGTTAGTTTTTATAGAAAATTGTGGAGTGTAAGCTCATGAAATGAGGGCCATTGGATTGATATGAAAGATATGGACCCTTGGATCATTATAGACGTTAGAAGGCTTAGAGAAGTGTGAAAATGATTACAACAAGTCTCTTTTGGTAGGAAGAAATAATGGATTTTGGATGGATATAGACTTTGGAGGTCACCTTGAAAGATACAACAATTGACTTGAGAAAAGTTTGTCTTTTAGGTGGAGTAAATCATGGCTTTTGGATGGATATAGACTTTAGAGGCATCTTGAAAGATACAACAATTGACTTGAGAAAAGTTTGTCTCTTAGGTGGAATGAATGATGGCCTTTGGATCAAATGAAGATTCAATTTTGGCCATAGGATGTAAAGTAGGAGAGATAAGAATAAAGCTTGAATCTTTGGCCATTGGATTAAAATGTGATTTTGATGTAGAGAGAATATGATCCATTGGATGCGGAGTGTATTGGTGGGAAAGAGAAATGGTTTTGAAATAAAGCTTCCCACACATGTGAAGAGAAAAACTTGTCATAAGACTTGTTGTACCTCTTGTCTCCTCCTTTCAAATTAACTTTTCCTTCTCTTCTCTTTTTGGCTCCAAGTCTTCTAGTTAAGATGTAACTATGGTTAACTTGTCTTCTTTGCCATGCATCAATGCCATGTCATTAATGCCATGTCAACAATGGCATGTCAGCTGCCACGTCACGTCCGTCGATTCTGACTTTGACTAGAAAGTTAATTTTCCTTCAATTGATCCCAATTAAGCTCCAAGACATCTTTGGCAAAACTTGACTTATGTTGACCACGAAATTGACTTTCTTAATCATGTTTAACACTGATTAAGCCTTCACTAATGTTGGTCAAGGATGACATTAGGACCAATTTACGTTTTGGTCACCCTACACACAAATCATACTCAAGACATGCTATGTAAACCCTTTTAGGATTTCTTGCAATTAGTCCACGTTAGTTCAATAATCAAATCATCAAATAAGCACAATTGAACTAGTTTAATATAAGTCTTGAATTCCTAAACTAATCAAGTAGGCATATGCAGCTAGGTTTCTCAATACAATCAATAGATCAAAGTTCAATCAAAACATGCCGTTGTAATCACTCAAACATATATTCAACATTCTCCCCCTTTTGATGATTACAAAATAACTTATGTAACTTTGAGCTATTTTCTTTAATTCACATGAGAAACTCTCCCCCTTACATTATGCTTCACACAAATAAACTTCCTATAAGCATATGTTTCAATAAACACAAGGGAATTGCAATTCAAGACAAGTAAAGTATCAATAGGCAAGGTCTATACAATATGACATTCAAGTTCCTCCCCCTTAACCTATGCATACCAAACTTTAAAGTTCAAAGTATATTTCTCCCCCTTTATTTTGTAAATGCATCCAAAAGGTGTTCAATATAAGCAATGCATAAAATTCATACACATATCAAGGACTCATTCTCATGCCAAGATTACCTCTTAAAAATTCAAATCTCTCTTGGTTTAGAGGTTTCGTTAGTATGTCCGCAAGTTGGTTCATTGTGTCCACATAATCTAATTTAATTGTCCTTTGAGTCACATGGTCTCTAATAAAATGATGCCTACTTTCAATATGTTTAGCCTTAGAATGATGCACCGGATTTTTAGAAAGGCTAATGGCACTAGTATTATCACAATATATAGGAATATCTTTTAATTTAAGTCCAAAATCATTTAGTTGTTGTCTAATCCATAAGAGTTGAGCACAACAACTCCCTATAGCCATATATTCGACTTCGGTGGTAGATAGGGCTACACAAGGTTGTTTCTTGGAGAACCAAGAAATAAGCATACTTCCTAGGAATTGACATGTACCCGAAGTACTCTTTCTATTTATCTTACACCCAGCAAAATCAGCATCACTATATGCATATAAATCAAACAAAGAATTTTTATCATACCATATGCCAAGAGTTGATGTATGCCTAAGGTACCTAAATATTCTCTTAATCGCTAGGAAATGAGAATGCATAGGTTGACTTTGAAATCTAGCACACATGCATACACTAAACATGATGTCGGGTCTACTAGATGTCAAATATAAAAGTGAACCAATCATGGACCTATACATTTTAGAATCATAAGGTTGTCCATCTTCATCTTTTTCAAGTTTAGTTGTCACACTCATGGGAGTAGGAGAAGGGTTCAAGGAATCAAAACCAAACTTTCTAAGCATATCATGAATATATTTAGTTTGACTAATATGTATACCTCTCTTAGTTTGTTTAACTTGTAGTCCTAAAAAGAAGGTAAGTTCACCCATCATAGACATCTCAAATTCACTTTTCATGCACAACTCAAATTCTTTGCACATAGCCTCATTAGTAGCACCAAATATAATGTCATCTACATATATTTGAACAATAAGCATGTCATGACCTTTTTCCTTTAAGAACAAAGTGCTATCAATTCTTCCTCTTTTAAAACCATTTTGAATTAAGAATGAGGAAAGTCTATCATACCATGCCCTAGGTGCTTGTTTCAAACCATACAAGGCTTTTGTCAATTTATAAACATGGTTTGGAAAGTTAGGATCTTCAAATCCGGGTGGTTGCTTTACATACACATTCTCATTGATAAAACCATTCAAAAATGCACTTTTGACATCCATTTGATAAAGTTTAAAACCTTTGAAACATGCAAATGCCATAAGCAACCTAATAGCTTCTAACCTAGCTACGGGGGCAAATGTTTCTTCATAGTCAATCCCTTCTTCTTGGTTGTACCCTTGTGCAACCAACCTAGCCTTGTTTCTAATAACTTCACCATCTTCATTCATTTTGTTCTTAAACATCCATTTAGTTCCAATTATGGTTTGGTCTTTAGGTCTTGGAACTAAATGCCAAACTTCATTCCTAGTGAATTGATTCAACTCATCTTGCATAGCAATAATCCATTTATCATCAAGCAAAGCATCATCAATGTTTCTAGGTTCTATTTGAGAAATTAAGGCATAAGAACCATGCACATCAACAATTAAAGCAGTATTCATTAAATTTGCAGTCACATTATCTACCACATTAGCATGCATATCATTATCATTAGGAGTTAAGTGAGATCTACGAGTCCTTACCCCTTGATGCAAATCGCCAATTATGAGTTGTTTGGGATGCTTGTGTTTGTCCTTCACTTGCAGCCATGATGTAGGAGCTGTAGTTTCACTATTGGAGGCCACGGGTGCAACCTCACTTTCTTCCAAGCCCACGGGTGCATCACTATTTTGTGTCTCCTCGTGCTCATTTCCTCCCTCTTTGCTTGGTCCATCATCTTTAGGTGTAGGAGAGTCATCTTTATCATCTTTTAAGCTCAACTTCTCCAAACCTAACTCAATGTCATCATTCTCAAGCAAAGGGTCAAATGCAAGAGTTTCAATAAATTTAACATGAATGGACTCTTCTATTCTCCTGGACTTTGGATTGTAAACTCTATAAGCTCTAGAAGTTAAAGCATATCCAACAAATACACAAGGAGTAGATTTTGCATCAAATTTATCTAAGTCATCCTTAGTGTTTAGTACATAACATTTGCAACCAAAAACTCTAAAGTAGTCAACCTTAGGTTTTCTATCATTCCAAATCTCATAAGGTGTCTTATTTATCTTCTTTCTAATAGATAACCTATTTGTAACATAGCATGCACAATTAATGGCCTCGGCCCACAAGAACTTAGGCAAATCATGTTCACAAAGCATAGTCCTAGCAATTTCTTGTAAAGTTCTATTTTTCCTTTCTACCACCCCATTTTGTTGGGATGTCCTAGGTGAAGAGAAATCATGTCTAATGCCATATTCATCACATAGATCAATAAATGCATGATTATCAAATTCTCCTCCATGATCACTCCTAATCTTGCTAATGCTTATGTTCTTTTCATTTTGAAGCCTCTTGATTAGTTTTGAAAACTCATGAATGGTCTCATGTTTATGTGCAAGGAAAATCACCCAAGTATATCTAGAATAATCATCAACAATTACAAAGGCATAGGATCTACCACCTACACTTTTAACTCTACTTGGACCAAACAAATCAAGATGCAAAAGTTCTAAAACCTTAGTAGTTGAAATCTGGTTTTTAGACTTGAAAGACTCCCTAGTGTGTTTTCCTCTAATGCATGGCTCACAAGCATCATACATGTCAAAGTTCAAAGAAGGTATACCTCTAACAAGATTATTTCTAACCAATTTTTCAATTGTAGAAATTCCTATATGTCCTAATCTTTTATGCCATATATTCACATCACTAACATTGGAAATCAAGCATTTAAGTTTGCAATCATTCAAGTCTTTCAAATTAATAGAATACACATTACCATCTCTTTTTCCTACAAGCACGCATTCATTCATGGCATTTAAAAACTCACACTTTGAATCATCAAAACATATGCGCAAGCCACCATCACACAATTGAGAAATACTAAGAAGGTTAAAAGATAATCCATCAACTAATTGCACATTAGAGATAGAGAAAGATGATACATCACCTATGGATCCTTGACCAAGGATCCTACCCTTCTTGTTGTCACCAAAAGTCACATGACCACCATTAGAGAACTTCTTGAGAGAAGAAAAAGAACTTGAGTTCCCGGTCATGTGTCTTGAGCAACCACTATCCAAGTACCATTTGGAAGCCTTAGAACTTTTGATTTTCAAGAACACCTACATTAGTTCAATTCGCTTTAGGTACCCAATTTCTTTTGGGTCCTAGGAGGTTAGCATCAAGAATCTTGGTTCCCTTTGGAACCCACATTTGCTTAACTTTCTTGCCAAACACATATTGAAACTTTGGAAAAACTTTGGCATTCAAGTTATGCATATATGCATCATTTGAGGAATGAAATGAAGTGCTAGCATACATAGAGCCTTGTGGAACTCTAGGAGTCCTAGAATACCTTATGGGTTGCCCTAATTTCTTAGGAAACCCTACGGGTCTCTTGGGACCAGATTTGATATCCTTCTTCCAAGGCTGATTTGGCACACCCCTAATGGGAATAGGCCAATGTCCCATGGGTTGGACAAATGATACATGCTCAGGATGTGATTTTGAAGTACTAGCATGCATATCATTCAAAGCATTGTAGTTAGGAGGTGAAAAAATCATTTTCTTAGGAAAACAATCCTCCTTCATGTCATTCAAGGAATGCAAATAGCCACGTGATACAAAAGATGTAGAAATATCATGCATATCACATTTCTTCAATTTTACATCATCACCAACATAACCTAAACCCGATTTGTCCAAAGATTGTCTAAGGCATGATAATAGTGAATCAAGTCTAGAAGATCCCACACTAAACTTCGAGAAAGATTTCTCTAGATCCTCATATCTTAATTTCAAAGCATCTAATTCATTTTGAACAATAGAGTCATCATGTGACTCTTGGTTCTCATTAGGCACAATAGCAATCAATTTCAAATCATCATACTCTTCTTGCAAGGTACTAAGTTTAAATTGCAAATCTTCAATCAAGGGTTCATGATCACACTTAGACATGTTATTAGCACACATGGCAGCAAGCATATCGCACTTTTCATCACATTTAGCATTTAGATCATCAATGGTCTTTTCATGCTCTTCTACCTTAGCATTTAAACAATCAATCTCATTTTTCAATTGTTTCTTTTCCTTATGCATTTTCCTATTCTTAGCATTCATGTCATTAAGTAAGGAAAGCAAATCATCAATAGACACATCATCATCATCATGATCAAAAGAATTTACCTCCTCATCCGGATCGGATGAGTTTCCTTTGGCCATCAAGCAAAATCTAGCAAACTCATCCTCACTTGAAGAGCTTTCGGAGTCCGAATCACTCCAAGTAGCTTTGAAGGCTCTCTTGGATTGCTCCTTGCTCTTATCTTTCTTCTTTGGACACTCATACTTCATGTGCCCCTTCTTGCCACACTCAAAGCACCTCAAATCTTTGTCTTGCTCCTCATGGTTCCCTTTGGAGTCGCTTTGATCCCCACGGCCAGATTTGAAGTTGTCCCTCTTTGAGTGGCCAAAAGGTCTACCACCTTGCTTCTTCTTGTTTATCAAGTATCTCTTGAACCTCCTTGTCATTAAGGCTACTTCCTCATCACTCAAATCATCTCCACTATCAACCTTGGAGGCAAAGGCAATGCTCTTCTTTTTGGTGTCCTCTTTTTGAGCTTCTCTTGCCTTCAAGTTTGTCTCATATACTAGAAGTGATCCTACAAGCTCATCCAACTTCAAAATTTTGAGATCTTTAGCTTCTTGGATGGCAGTCACTTTGGCATCCCATGCTTCCGGAAGACTTCTCAAGTACTTTTGCACCTTTTCTTGATTGGAGAATGTCTTCCCTAAAGATTCAAGAGAATTCAGAATTTTGGTTAGTCTAATATCCATATCGGTAATAGACTCATGTGGAAACATAGTGAACAATTCATATGAATGCATGAGCATGTTAATCTTAGACTCCTTTACTTGATTAGTTCCCTCATGCTTCATCTCTAACCTAGTCCACATATCTTGAGCCGAAATGCATGTAGAAATATGTTTAGCTTCAATTGAATTCAATGCATTAAATAAAATAGACATAGCTTTAGCATTCAAAGAAATCTTTTTCTTATCATTATCATCCCATTTATCCCTAGGTTTTGAAATCTCTTTTTCGACATCACTGATTTTGGTGGTGATGGTAGGCTCATAAGGTCCATCCTCTATGACATACCACAAATCAATATCAAGAGACATGAAATAAAGTTTCATTCTCATCTTCCAATGGTCATAGTCTTCTCCATTAAAGAATGGAGGTCTACCACTAGATTGACCCTCTAACACATGATCATGTCTACCACTAGTAGATGCCATCATATAAATCACTAATAATGCACAAGAAAATTACTTCTATATGCAAGGGAACACAAGCTCCGATACCACTTGTTGGATCGGATGGCACTACAAGAGGGGGGGTGAATTGTGATCTTAATCAAATTTAGACTAAGTCACCTTTTTTTGTTTCAATTGAGTTTCACCCTAAGCGGAAGCAATTTAAATAAGTTGAATATAAATGTATGCAAAGATAATCACATACATCAAACTTAACAACAAGAATCAAGTCAAATGATCAAAATGAATATCACACACAAAAACAAGTTGTAATGAAGCACAAATTCAGATTCAACAAATGTATGCACAAGCTTGATTCTATCACCCTAGATGTCCAATTTCAAGTATGCAATGCAAGTATGATATGCTAAAATGAAATTGCTGTAAAGTAAAAAGGGCAAAGAGATTTATAGTGGTTCGGCTTAACCCAAGCCTACTCCACTCCCCAAGTCCCACTTGGGAATTTCAAACACTCCACTATAGCTTGTTCAACCGAGTCAAGCGGAACTCATACAACCAGTGTTTTTGTAGCTCAAACACCAAACTTTACACACCGTGTGGTTTATAGCTCACCACACAAAACTCTACACACCGTGTGGTTTGTAGCTCACCACACTAACTTAATCAACAAAATACAAGCTCAAAAATGGCTCTAAGAATAGCCGGGTATGAGATAAGTTTAGGCTCAAAGGCTGGCTCTTTAGTAGCTGGATTTGTAAGTGTCTAAGGCTCAAATGAAGCTCTTGAAAAGCTGGAATGGGAATGGTAAGCACAAAACTCAGATTTGAGATTTATTTGGTTGCTAGGATATGTGAAATTTTGAGTAGTGTATCAACCAACGAAAATCAGTTGTGATAAGGCTTGAATGGTGAAATGGAGATATAGAATGAAGCCTTATAGGTGCTGGAAATCAGATTGCTTAAGCAAGTAGAATGGCTCTTGAGGAAATGATAAGAATCTGGTAAGAAAGGCTCAAGAGTAACATTAAAGCTTTACTTGGCTAGTGTGTATGATCTCTCTTCAAAATCAAGTATGTAATCAAGGAATGAATGAGTGAAAGAATGAAAGCTTAGAAGATGAAGAACACTAGAGAGAGAGAGTGTAATTTTCGGCCAAGTATATGCACCATAGACAAAGAGTTAGTTTTTATAGAAAATTGTGGAGTGTAAACTCATGAAATGAGGGCCATTGGATTGATATGAAAGATATGGACCCTTGGATCATTATAGACGTTAGAAGGCTTAGAGAAGTGTGAAAATGATTACAACAAGTCTCTTTTGGTAGGAAGAAATAATGGATTTTGGATGGATATAGACTTTGGAGGTCACCTTGAAAGATACAACAATTGACTTGAGAAAAGTTTGTCTTTTAGGTGGAGTAAATCATGGCTTTTGGATGGATATAGACTTTAGAGGCATCTTGAAAGATACAACAATTGACTTGAGAAAAGTTTGTCTCTTAGGTGGAATGAATGATGGCCTTTGGATCAAATGAAGATTCAATTTTGGCCATAGGATGTAAAGTAGGAGAGATAAGAATAAAGCTTGAATCTTTGGCCATTGGATTAAAATGTGATTTTGATGTAGAGAGAATATGATCCATTGGATGTGGAGTGTATTGGTGGGAAAGAGAAATGGTTTTGAAATAAAGCTTCCCACACATGTGAAGAGAAAAACTTGTCATAAGACTTGTTGTACCTCTTGTCTCCTCCTTTCAAATTAACTTTTCCTTCTATTCTCTTTTTGGCTCCAAGTCTTCTAGTTAAGATGTAACTATGGTTAACTTGTCTTCTTTTCCATGTCATCAATGCCATGTCATTAATTCCATGTCAACAATGGCATGTCAGCTGCCACGTCACGTCCGTCGATTCTGACTTTGACTAGAAAGTTAATTTTCCTTCAATTGATCCCAATTAAGCTCCAAGACATCTTTGGCAAAACTTGACTTATGTTGACCACGAAATTGACTTTCTTAATCATGTTTGACACTGATTAAGCCTTCTCTAATGTTGGTCAAGGATGACATTAGGACCAATTTACGTTTTGGTCACCCTACACACAAATCATACTCAAGACATGCTATGTAAACCCTTTTAGGATTTCTTGCAATTAGTCCACGTTAGTTCAATAATCAAATCATCAAATAAGCACAATTGAACTAGTTTAATATAAGTCTTGAATTCCTAAACTAATCAAGTAGGCATATGCAGCTAGGTTTCTCAATACAATCAATAGATCAAAGTTCAATCAAAACATGCCGTTGTAATCACTCAAACATATATTCAACAAGTTGAGCAATTCCAAAGCTTCAAAGTGGACCGTCGTACTCCATTTATTGTTCTTAGAAGTCTAACTTGCTAATTTAGCTTTCGTACAAGGTTTCAATGGATAAAGAATCGAATAGACCGAGTTATGTTTCAAACTGCACAAAAAGGTGAAAAGCACGTCCATGGAGAGAGTTGAGCAATTCCAAAGCTTCAAAGTGGACCGTTGTACTCCATTTAGTGTCCTTACAAGTCTAGCTTGCTAATTTAGCTTTCGTACAAGGTTTCAATGGATAAAGAAGCGAATAGACCTAGTTATGTTTCAAACTGCACAAAAACATGAAAAGCACGTCTATGGAGAGAGTTGAGCAATTCCAAAGCTTCAAAGTGGACCATTGTACTCCATTTAGTGTCCTTAGAGGTCTAGCTTGCTAATTTAGCTTTCGTACAAGGTTTCAATGGATAAAGAAGCGAATAGACCTAGTTATGTTTCAAACTACACAAAAACGTGAAAAGCACGTCTATGGAGAGAGTTGAACAATTCCAAAGCTTCAAAGTGGACCGTTGTACTCCATTTAGTGTCCTTAGAAGTCTAGCTTGCTAATTTAGCTTTCGTACAAGGTTTCAATGGATAAAGAAGCGAATAGACCTAGTTATGTTTCAAACTGCACAAAAACGTGAAAAGCACGTCTATGGAGAGAGTTGAGCAATTCCAAAGCTTCAAAATGGACCGTTGTACTCCATTTAGTGTCCTTAGAAGTCTAGCTTGCTAATTTAGCTTTCGTACAAGGTTTCAATGGATAAAGAAGCGAATAGACCTAGTTATGTTTCAAACTGCACAAAAACGTGAAAAGCACGTCTATGGAGAGAGTTGAGCAATTCCAAAGCTTCAAAATGGACCGTTGTACTCCATTTAGTGTCCTTAGAAGTCTAGCTTGCTAATTTAGCTTTCGTACAAGGTTTCAATGGATAAAGAAGCGAATAGACCTAGTTATGTTTCAAACTGCACAAAAACGTGAAAAGCACGTCTATGGAGAGAGTTGAGCAATTCCAAAGCTTCAAAGTGGACCGTTGTACTCCATTTAGTGTCCTTAGAAGTCTAGCTTGCTAATTTAGCTTTGGTACAAGGTTTCAATGGATAAAGAAGCGAATAGACCTAGTTATGTTTCAAACAGCACAAAAACGTGAAAAGCACGTCTATGGAGAGAGTTGAGCAATTCCAAGGCTTCAAAGTGGACCGTTGTACTCCATTTAGTGTCCTTAGAAGTCTAGCTTGCTAATTTAGCTTTCGTACAAGGTTTCAATGGATAAAGAAGCGAATAGACCTAGTTATGTTTCAAACAGCACAAAAACGTGAAAAGCACGTCTATGGAGAGAGTTGAGCAATTCCAAGGCTTCAAAGTGGACCGTTGTACTCCATTTAGTCTCCTTAGATTTCTAGCTTGCTAATTTAGCTTTCGTACAAGGTTTCAATGGATGAAGAAGCGAATAGACCTAGTTATGTTTCAAACTGCACAAAAACGTGAAAAGCACGTCTATGGAGAGAGTTGAGCAATTCCGAAGCTTCAAAGTGGACCGTCGTACTCCATTTATTGTCCATAGAAGTCTAGCTTGCTAATTTAGCTTTCGTACAAGGTTTCAATGGATAAAGAAGCGAATAGACCTAGTTATGTTTCAAACAGCACAAAAACGTGAAAAGCACGTCTATGGAGAGAGTTGAGCAATTCCAAGGCTTCAAAGTGGACCGTTGTACTCCATTTAGTGTCCTTAAAAGTCTAGCTTGCTAATTTAGCTTTCGTACAAGGTTTCAATGGATAAAGAAGCGAATAGACCTAGTTATGTTTCAAACTGCACAAAAACGTGAAAAGCACATCTATGGAGAGAGTTGAGCAATTCCAAGGCTTCAAAGTGGACCGTTGTACTCCATTTAGTCTCCTTAGATTTCTAGCTTGCTAATTTAGCTTTCGTACAAGGTTTCAATGGATGAAGAAGCGAATAGACCTAGTTATGTTTCAAACTGCACAAAAACGTGAAAAGCACGTCTATGGAGAGAGTTGAGCAATTCCGAAGCTTCAAAGTGGACCGTCGTACTCCATTTATTGTTCTTAGAAGTCTAACTTACTAATTTAGCTTTCGTACAAGGTTTCAATGGATAAAGAAGCGAATAGACCGTCTTATGTTTCAAACTGCACAAAAAGGTGAAAAGCACGTCTATGGAGAGAGTTGAGCAATTCCAAAGCTTCAAAGTGGACCGTTGTACTCCATTTAGTGTCCTTAGAAGTATATCTTGCTGATTTAGCTTTCGTACAAGGTTTCAATGGATAAAGAAGCGAATAGACCTAGTTATGTTTCAAACTGCACAAAAACGTGAAAAGCACGTCTATGGAGAGTGTTGAGCAATTCCAAAGCTTCAAAGTGGACCGTTGTACTCCATTTAGTGTCCTTAGAAGTATATCTTGCTGATTTAGCTTTCGTACAAGGTTTCAATGGATAAAGAAGCGAATAGACCTAGTTATGTTTCAAACTGCACAAAAACGTGAAAAGCACGTCTATGGAGAGTGTTGAGCAATTCCAAAGCTTCAAAGTGGACCGTTGTACTCCATTTAGTGTCCTTAGAAGTATATCTTGCTGATTTAGCTTTCGTACAAGGTTTCAATGGATAAAGAAGCGAATAGACCTAGTTACGTTTCAAACTACACAAAAACGTGAAAAGCACGTCTATGGAGAGTGTTGAGCAATTCCAAAGCTTCAAAGTGGACCGTTGTACTCCATTTAGTGTCCTTAGAAGTCTAGCTTGCTAATTTAGCTTTCGTACAAGGTTTCAATGGATAAAGAAGCGAATAGACCTAGTTATGTTTCAAACTGCACAAAAACGTGAAAAGCACGTCTATGGAGAGAGTTGAGCAATTCCGAAGCTTCAAAGTGGACCGTTGTACTCCATTTAGTGTCCTTAGAAGTCTAGCTGCTAATTTAGCTTTCGTACAAGGTTTCAATGGATAAAGAAGCGAATAGACCTAGTTATGTTTCAAACTGCACAAAAACGTGAAAAGCACGTCTATGGAGAGAGTTGAGCAATTCCAAAGCTTCAAAGTGGACCGTCGTACTCCATTTATTGTTCTTAGAAGTCTAACTTACTAATTTAGCTTTCGTACAAGGTTTCAATGGATAAAGAAGCGAATAGACCGACTTATGTTTCAAACTGCACAAATAGGTGAAAAGCACGTCCATGGAGAGAGTTGAGCAATTCCAAAGCTTCAAAGTGGACCGTTGTACTCCATTTAGTGTCCTTAGAAGTCTAGCTTGCTAATTTAGCTTTCGTACAAGGTTTCAATGGATAAAGAAGCGAATAGACCTAGTTATGTTTCAAACTACACAAAAACGTGAAAAGCACGTCTATGGAGAGTGTTGAGCAATTCCAAAGCTTCAAAGTGGACCGTTGTACTCCATTTAGTGTCCTTAGAAGTCTAGCTTGCTAATTTAGCTTTCGTACAAGGTTTCAATGGATAAAGAAGCGAATAGACCTAGTTATGTTTCAAACTGCACAAAAACGTGAAAAGCACGTCTATGGAGAGAGTTGAGCAATTCCGAAGCTTCAAAGTGGACCGTTGTACTCCATTTAGTGTCCTTAGAAGTCTAGCATGCTAATTTAGCTTTCGTACAAGGTTTCAATGGATAAAGAAGCGAATAGACCTAGTTATGTTTCAAACAGCGCAAAAACGTGAAAAGCACGTCTATGGAGAGAGTTGAGCAATTCCAAAGCTTCAAAGTGGACCGTTGTACTCCATTTAGTGTCCTTAGAAGTCTAGCTTGCTAATTTAGCTTTCGTACAAGGTTTCAATGGATAAAGAAGCGAATAGACCTAGTTATGTTTCAAACTGCACAAAAACGTGAAAAGCACGTCTATGGAGAGAGTTGAGCAATTCCAAAGCTTCAAAGTGGAACGTTGTACTCCATTTAGTGTCCTAGAAGTCTAGCTTGCTAATTTAGCTTTCGTACAAGGTTTCAATGGATGAAGAAGCGAATAGACCTAGTTATGTTTCAAACTGCACAAAAACGTGAAAAGCACGTCTATGGAGAGAGTTGAGCAATTCCGAAGCTTCAAAGTGGACCGTTCGTACTCCATTTATTGTTCCTTAGAAGTCTAAGCTTACTAATTTAGCTTTCGTACAAGGTTTCAATGGATAAAGAAGCGAATAGACCGTAGTTATGTTTCAAACTGCACAAAATAGGTGAAAAGCACGTCTATGGAGAGAGTTGAGTAATTCCAAAGCTTCAAAGTGGACCGTTGTACTCCATTTAGTGTCCTTAGAAGTCTAGCTTGCTAATTTAACTTTCGTACAAGGTTTCAATGGATAAAGAAGCGAATAGACCTAGTTATGTTTCAAACTGCACAAAAACGTGAAAAGCACGTCTATGGAGAGAGTTGAGCAATTCCAAAGCTTCAAAGTGGACCGTTGTACTCCATTTAGTGTCGTTAGAAGTCTAGCTTGCTAATTTAGCTTTCGTACAAGGTTTCAATGGATAAAGAAGCGAATAGACCTAGTTATGTTTCAAACTGCACTAAAACGTGAAAAGCACGTCTATGGAGAGAGTTGAGCAATTCGAAAGCTTCAAAGTGGACCGTTGTACTCCATTTAGTGTCCTTAAAAGTCTAGCTTGCTAATTTAGCTTTCGGACAAGGTTTCAATGGATAAAGAAGCGAATAGACCTAGTTATGTTTCAAACTGCACAAAAACGGTGAAAAGCACGTCTATGGAGAGAGTTGAGCAATTCCAAAGCTTCAAAGTGGACCGTTGTACTCCATTTAGTGTCCTTAGAAGTATAGCTTGCTAATTTAGCTTTCGTACAAGGTTTCAATGGATAAAGAAGCGAATAGACCTAGTTATGTTTCAAACTGCACAAAAACGTGAAAAGCACGTCTATGGAGAGAGTTGAGCAATTCCAAAGCTTCAAAGTGGACCGTTGTACTCCATTTAGTGTCCTTAGAAGTCTAGCTTGCTAATTTAGCTTTCGTACAAGGTTTCAATGGATAAAGAAGCGAATAGACCTAGTTATGTTTCAAACTGCATAAAAACGTGAAAAGCACGTCTATGGAGAGAGTTGAGCAATTCCGAAGCTTCAAAGTGGACCGTTGTACTCCATTTAGTGTCCTTAGAAGTCTAGCTTGCTAATTTAGCTTTCGTACAAGGTTTCAATGGATAAAGAAGCGAATAGACCTAGTTATGTTTCAAACTAGCACAAAAACGTGAAAAGCACGTCTATGGAGAGAGTTGAGCAATTCCAAAGCTTCAAAGTGGACCGTTGTACTCCATTTAGTGTCCTTAGAAGTCTAGCTTGCTAATTTAGCTTTCGTACAAGGTTTCAATGGATAAAGAAGCGAATAGACCTAGTTATGTTTCAAACTGCACAAAAACGTGAAAAGCACGTCTATGGAGAGAGTTGAGCAATTCCAAAGCTTCAAAGTGGACCGTTGTACTCCATTTAGTGTCCTTAGAAGTCTAGCTTGCTAATTTAGCTTTCGTACAAGGTTTCAATGGATAAAGAAGCGAATAGACCTAGTTATGTTTCAAACTGCACAAAAACGTGAAAAGCACGTCTATGGAGAGAGTTGAGCAATTCCAAAGCTTCAAAGTGGACCGTTGTACTCCATTTAGTGTCCTTAGAAGTCTAGCTTGCTAATTTAGCTTTGGTACAAGGTTTCAATGGATAAAGAAGCGAATAGACCTAGTTATGTTTCAAACTGCACAAAAACGTGAAAAGCACGTCTATGGAGAGAGTTGAGCAATTCCAAAGCTTCAAAGTGGACCGTTGTACTCCATTTAGTGTCCTTAGAAGTCTAGCTTGCTAATTTAGCTTTCGTGCAAGGTTTCAAAGGATAAAGAAGCGAATAGACCTAGTTATGTTTCAAACAGCGCAAAAACGTGAAAAGCACGTCTATGGAGAGAGTTGAACAATTCCAAGGCTTCAAAGTGGACCGTTGTACTCCATTTAGTGTCCTTAAAAGTCTAGCTTGCTAATTTAGCTTTCGGACAAGGTTTCAATGGATAAAGAAGCGAATAGACCTAGTTATGTTTCAAACTGCACAAAAACGTGAAAAGCACGTCTATGGAGAGAGTTGAGCAATTCCAAAGCTTCAAAGTGGACCGTTGTACTCCATTTAGTGTCCTTAGAAGTCTAGCTTGCTAATTTAGCTTTCGTACAAGGTTTCAATTAGGATAAAGAAGCGAATAGACCTAGTTATCTTTCAAATTGCACAAAGAACGTGAAAAGCACGTCTATGGAGAGAGTTGAGCAATTCCAAAGATTCAAAGTGGACCATCGTACTCCATTTATTGTTCTTAGAAGTCTAACTTGCTAATTTAGCTTTCGTACAAGGTTTCAATGGATAAAGAAGCGAATAGACCTAGTTATGTTTCAAACTGCACAAAAACGTGAAAAGCACATGTATGGAGAGAGTTGAGCAATTCCAAAGCTTCAAAGTGGACCGTTGTACTCCATTTAGTGTCCTTAGAAGTCTAGCTTGCTAATTTAGCTTTCGTACAAGGTTTCAATGGATAAAGAAGCGAATAGACCTAGTTATGTTTCAAACTGCACAAAAACGTGAAAAGCACGTCTATGGAGAGAGTTGAGCAATTCCGAAGCTTCAAAGTGGACCGTTGTACTCCATTTAGTGTCCTTAGAAGTCTAGCATGCTAATTTAGCTTTCGTACAAGGTTTCAATGGATAAAGAAGCGAATAGACCTAGTTATGTTTCAAACAGCGAAAAAACGTGAAAAGCACGTCTATGGAGAGAGTTGAGCAATTCCAAAGCTTCAAAGTGGACCGTTGTACTCCATTTAGTGTCCTTAGAAGTCTAGCTTGCTAATTTAGCTTTCGTACAAGGTTTCAATGGATAAAGAAGCGAATAGACCTAGTTATGTTTCAAACTGCACAAAAACGTGAAAAGAACGTCTATGGAGAGAGTTGAGCAATTCCAAAGCTTCAAAGTGGACCGTTGTACTCCATTTAGTGTCCTAAGAAGTCTAGCTTGCTAATTTAGCTTTCGTACAAGGTTTCAATGGATAAAGAAGCGAATAGACCTAGTTATGTTTCAAACTGCACAAAAACGTGAAAAGCATGTCCTATGGAGAGATGTTGAGCAATTCCAAAGCTTCAAAGTGGACCGTTGTACTCCATTTAGTGTCCTTAGAAGTCTAGCTTGCTAATTTAGCTTTGGTACAAGGTTTCAATGGATAAAGAAGCGAATAGACCTAGTTATGTTTCAAACTGCACAAAAACGTGAAAAGCACGTCTATGGAGAGAGTTGAGCAATTCCAAAGCTTCAAAGTGGACCGTTGTACTCCATTTAGTGTCCTTAGAAGTCTAGCTTGCTAATTTAGCTTTCGTACAAGGTTTCAAATGGATAAAGAAGCGAATAGACCTAGTTATGTTTCAAACAGCAGCTAAAAACGTGAAAAGCACGTCTATGGAGAGAGTTGAAGCAATTCCAAAGCTTCAAAGTGGACCGTTGTACTCCATTTAGTGTCCTTAGAAGTCTAGCTTGCTAATTAGCTTTGGACAAGGTTTCAATGGATAAAGAAGCGAATAGACCTAGTTATGTTTCAAACTAGCGTACAAAAACGTGAAAAGCACGTCTATGGAGAGAGTTGAGCAATTCCAAAGCTTCAAAGTGGACCGTTGTACTACCATTTAGTGTCCTTAGAAGTCTAAGCATTGCTAATTTAGCTTTCGTACAAGGTTTCAATGGATAAAGAATGCGAATAGACCTAGTTATGTTTCAAACTGCACAAAACGTGAAAAGCACGTCTATGGAGAGAGTTGAGCAATTCCAAAGCTTCAAAGTGGACCGTTGTACTCCATTTAGTGTCCTTAGAAGTCTAGCTTGCTAATTTAGCTTTCGTACAAGGTTTCAATGGATAAAGAAGCGAATAGACCTAGTTATGTTTCAAACTGCACAAAAACGTGAAAAGCACGTCTATGGAGAGAGTTGAGCAATTCCAAAGCTTCAAAGTGGACCGTTGTACTCCATTTAGTGTCCTTAGAAGTCTAGCTTGCTAATTTAGCTTTCGTACAAGGTTTCAATGGATAAAGAAGCGAATAGACCTAGTTATGTTTCAAACTGCACAAAAACGTGAAAAGCACGTCTATGGAGAGAGTTGAGCAATTCCAAAGCTTCAAAGTGGACCGTTGTACTCCATTTAGTGTCCTTAGAAGTCTAGCTTGCTAATTTAGCTTTGGTACAAGGTTTCAATGGATAAAGAAGCGAATAGACCTAGTTATGTTTCAAACTGCACAAAAACGTGAAAAGCACGTCTATGGAGAGAGTTGAGCAATTCCAAAGCTTCAAAGTGGACCGTTGTACTCCATTTAGTGTCCTTAGAAGTCTAGCTTGCTAATTTAGCTTTCGTACAAGGTTTCAATGGATAAAGAAGCGAATAGACCTAGTTATGTTTCAAACTGCACAAAAACGTGAAAAGCACGTCTATGGAGAGAGTTGAGCAATTCCAAGGCTTCAAAGTGGACCGTTGTACTCCATTTAGTGTCCTTAAAAGTCTAGCTTGCTAATTTAGCTTTCGGACAAGGTTTCAATGGATAAAGAAGCGAATAGACCTAGTTATGTTTCAAACAGCGCAAAAACGTGAAAAGCACATCTATGGAGAGAGTTGAACAATTCCAAGGCTTCAAAGTGGACCGTCGTACTCCATTTAGTGTCCTTAAAAGTCTAGCTTGCTAATTTAGCTTTCGTACAAGGTTTCAATGGATAAAGAAGCGAATAGACCTAGTTATGTTTCAAACTGCACAAAAACGTGAAAAGCACGTCTATGGAGAGAGTTGAGCAATTCCAAAGCTTCAAAGTGGACCGTTGTACTCCATTTAGTGTCCTTAGAAGTCTAGCTTGCTAATTTAGCTTTCGTACAAGGTTTCAATGGATAAAGAAGCGAATAGACCTAGTTATGTTTCAAACTGCACAAAAACGTGAAAAGCACGTCTATGGAGAGAGTTGAGCAATTCCAAAGCTTCAAAGTGGACCGTTGTACTCCATTTAGTGTCCTTAGAAGTCTAGCTTGCTAATTTAGCTTTCGTACAAGGTTTCAATGGATAAAGAAGCGAATAGACCTAGTTATGTTTCAAACTGCACAAAAACGTGAAAAGCACGTCTATGGAGAGAGTTGAGCAATTCCAAAGCTTCAAAGTGGACCGTTGTACTCCATTTAGTGTCCTTAGAAGTCTAGCTTGCTAATTTAGCTTTCGTACAAGGTTTCAATGGATAAAGAAGCGAATAGACCTAGTTATGTTTCAAACTGCACAAAAACGTGAAAAGCACGTCTATGGAGAGAGTTGAGCAATTCCAAAGCTTCAAAGTGGACCGTTGTACTCCATTTAGTGTCCTTAGAAGTCTAGCTTGCTAATTTAGCTTTCGTACAAGGTTTCAATGGATAAAGAAGCGAATAGACCTAGTTATGTTTCAAACTGCACAAAAACGTGAAAAGCACGTCTATGGAGAGAGTTGAGCAATTCCAAAGCTTCAAAGTGGACCGTTGTACTCCATTTAGTGTCCTTAGAAGTCTAGCTTGCTAATTTAGCTTTGGTACAAGGTTTCAATGGATAAAGAAGCGAATAGACCTAGTTATGTTTCAAACTGCACAAAAACGTGAAAAGCACGTCTATGGAGAGAGTTGAGCAATTCCAAAGCTTCAAAGTGGACCGTTGTACTCCATTTAGTGTCCTTAGAAGTCTAGCTTGCTAATTTAGCTTTGGTACAAGGTTTCAATGGATAAAGAAGCGAATAGACCTAGTTATGTTTCAAACTGCACAAAAACGTGAAAAGCACGTCTATGGAGAGAGTTGAGCAATTCCAAAGCTTCAAAGTGGACCGTTGTACTCCATTTAGTGTCCTTAGAAGTCTAGCTTGCTAATTTAGCTTTCGTACAAGGTTTCAATGGATAAAGAAGCGAATAGACCTAGTTATGTTTCAAACTGCACAAAAACGTGAAAAGCACGTCTATGGAGAGAGTTGAGCAATTCCAAAGCTTCAAAGTGGACCGTTGTACTCCATTTAGTGTCCTTAGAAGTCTAGCTTGCTAATATAGCTTTGGTACAAGGTTTCAATGGATAAAGAAGCGAATAGACCTAGTTATGTTTCAAACAGCGCAAAAACGTGAAAAGCACGTCTATGGAGAGAGTTGAGCAATTCCAAAGCTTCAAAGTGGACCGTTGTACTCCATTTAGTGTCCTTAGAAGTCTAGCTTGCTAATTTAGCTTTCGTACAAGGTTTCAATGGATAAAGAAGCGAATAGACCTAGTTATGTTTCAAACTGCACAAAAACGTGAAAAGCACGTCTATGGAGAGAGTTGAGCAATTCCAAAGCTTCAAAGTGGACCGTTGTACTCCATTTAGTGTCCTTAGAAGTCTAAGCTTGCTAATTTTAGCTTTCGTACAAGGTTTCAATGGATAAAGAAGCGAATAGACCTAGTTATGTTTCAAACTGCACAAAAACGTGAAAAGCACGTCTATGGAGAGAGTTGAGCAATTCCAAAGCTTCAAAGTGGACCGTTCGTACTCCATTTAGTGTTCTTAGAAGTCTAAGCTTGCTAATTTAGCTTTCGTACAAGGTTTCAATGGATAAAGAAGCGAATAGACCTAGTTATGTTTCAAACTGCACAAAAACGTGAAAAGCACGTCTATGGAGAGAGTTGAGCAATTCCAAAGCTTCAAAGTGGACCGTTGTACTCCATTTAGTGTCCTTAGAAGTCTAGCTTGCTAATTTAGCTTTCGTACAAGGTTTCAATGGATAAAGAAGCGAATAGACCTAGTTATGTTTCAAACTGCACAAAAACGTGAAAAGCACGTCTATGGAGAGAGTTGAGCAATTCCAAAGCTTCAAAGTGGACCGTTGTACTCCATTTAGTGTCCTTAGAAGTCTAGCTTGCTAATCTAGCTTTGGTACAAGGTTTCAATGGATAAAGAAGCGAATAGACCTAGTTATGTTTCAAACTGCACAAAAACGTGAAAAGCACGTCTATGGAGAGAGTTGAGCAATTCCAAGCTTCAAAGTGGACCGTTGTACTCCATTTAGTGTCCTTAGAAGTCTAGCTTGCTAATTTAGCTTTCGTACAAGGTTTCAATGGATAAAGAAGCGAATAGACCTAGTTATGTTTCAAACTGCACAAAAACGTGAAAAGCACGTCTATCGAGAGAGTTGAGCAATTCCAAAGCTTCAAAGTGGACCGTTGTACTCCATTTAGTGTCCTTAGAAGTCTAGCTTGCTAATTTAGCTTTCGTACAAGGTTTCAATGGATAAAGAAGCGAATAGACCTAGTTATGTTTCAAACAGCGCAAAAACGTGAAAAGCACGTCTATGGAGAGAGTTGAACAATTCCAAGGCTTCAAAGTGGACCGTTGTACTCCATTTAGTGTCCTTAGAAGTCTAGCTTGCTAATTTAGCTTTCGTACAAGGTTTCAATGGATAAAGAAGCGAATAGACCTAGTTATGTTTCAAACTGCACAAAAACGTGAAAAGCACGTCTATGGAGAGAGTTGAGCAATTCCAAAGCTTCAAAGTGGACCGTTGTACTCCATTTAGTGTCCTTAAAAGTCTAGCTTGCTAATTTAGCTTTCGGACAAGGTTTTGAATGGATAAAGAAGCGAATAGACCTAGTTATGTTTCAAACTGCACAAAAACGTGAAAAGCACGTCTATGGAGAGAGTTGAGCAATTCCAAAGCTTCAAAGTGGACCGTTGTACTCCATTTAGTGTCCTTAGAAGTCTAGCTTGCTAATTTAGCTTTCGTACAAGGTTTCAATGGATAAAGAAGCGAATAGACCTAGTTATGTTTCAAACTGCACAAAAACGTGAAAAGCACGTCTATGGAGAGAGTTGAGCAATTCCAAAGCTTCAAAGTGGAGCCGTTGTACTCCATTTAGTGTCCTTAGAAGTCTAGCTTGCTAATTTAGCTTTCGTATAAGGTTTCAATGGATAAAGAAGCGAATAGACCTAGTTATGTTTCAAACTGCACAAAACGTGAAAAGCACGTCTATGGAGAGAGTTGGCAATTCCAAAGCTTCAAAGGGACCGTTGTACTCCATTTAGTGTCCTTAGAAGTCTAGCTTGCTAATTTAGCTTTGGTACAAGGTTTCAATGGATAAAGAAGCGAATAGGACCTAGTTATGTTTCAAACTAGCACAAAAACGTGAAAAGCACGTCTATGGAGAGAGTTGAGCAATTCCAAGCTTCAAAGTGGACCGTTGTACTCCATTTATTGGTTCCTTAGAAGTCTAACTTGCTAATTTAGCTTCGTACAAGGTTTCAATGGATAAAGAAGCGAATAGGACCTAGTATGTTTCAAACTAGCACAAAAACGTGAAAAGCACGTCTATGGAGAGAGTTGAGCAATTCCAAGCTTCAAAGTGGACCGTTGTACTCCATTTAGTGTCCTTAGAAGTCTAGCTTGCCTAATTTAGCTTTCGTACAAGGTTTCAATGGATAAAGAAGCGAATAGACCTAGTTATGTTTCAAACAGCACAAAAACGTGGAAAAGCACGTCTATGGAGAGAGTTGAGCAATTCCAAGGCTTCAAAGTGGACCGTTGTACTCCATTTAGTGTCCTTAGAAGTCTAGCTTGCTAATTTAGCTTTCGGTACAAGGTTTTCAATGGATAAAGAAGCGAATAGACCTAGTTATGTTTCAAACTGCACAAAAACGTGAAAAGCACGTCTATGGAGAGAGTTGAGCAATTCCAAAGCTTCAAAGTGGACCGTTGTACTCCATTTAGTGTCCTAAGAAGTCTAGCTTGCTAATTTAGCTTTCGTACAAGGTTTCAATGGATAAAGAAGCGAATAGACCTAGTTATGTTTCAAACTGCACAAAAAAGTGGAAAAGCACGTCTATGGAGAGAGTTGAGCAATTCCAAAGCTTCAAAGGGACCGTTGTACTCCATTAG